>NC_044327.1:30392622-30412622 GCF_007399415.2 Gopherus evgoodei
AATGTACTTTGAAAAACTCAGTTTACATCAGTGCTCAAGGTGCGGCTTTACCCAGGCTAACAGTTTTTGTATAACAATGAGCCTAAATTAAAGACTGAAAAACAAGGAAAATGTTTTAACTCTTTCATGCAACTGGAAGAGCAAGTATGAATCTGCACTCAAACAATTATATCTTAGTGGTCTGATGTCAGTTCTGAATTTAAATTCAGTTTCTGAACAGTTCTTAATATTGTGCTACTTCACTATTATGTACTGCTAATAGTAAATATTGTGTGTAGATGGACGAAGAAAATCAGAAAGGAATATCAGTCCTTGTTTGCCGTGATTATTTAAAATATAGGATGTCATTTCACAGCTATTGATCTTTCAAATCCAGCACTAAGAACAAATATCTTCTCTCCATAGCTTGAAAGAAAAGCACATGGATCCTAATGAGAAATTAAAAACAAACAAAAAAAAACTCACACTGCTTTGCTCATTTAGGACATGTTCATAAATAAAAGGAAAGTGGGTATTGCATTCAAAAGGAAAAGCAGTTTTTACAATATAATGTTGCATTTCTTTCACATACCAGAAAATGGCTTCAAATTCCGATAGGGTATGTTTATGTGGTTTAAAAGTGATGTCTATTTGGTACGCAATCCTGGATCAATAGTGAAGGTATTTCAAATCTTTAAATGTACATTACTGAATAATCCATGGATACAGTAGGCTCATCGGAACACAAGACATCTACAGATCTACCAGAATTTTATGCAAAAGTCTAAATTGCATAAAGTCCACAGAGGCTATGTGAATGCCAATAAAACAAAATTTGACTCTATTTGATAGATGGATAAGTTTGATAATATTGCTCATAAAATGTGTATTTCAGATTATCAAGTCGTCTAATCACTCAAGATCACAGGCAAAAAAAAAAAAAAAAAAAAAGATGCTCAGGGTTTCAGAACATCTTTCAGCAGTCCAAGTGTGCATAGGAGGTAACATATTAGGGAAGTCACCTCCCAGGTCTGTGATGGTCCCTCTCTCAGAACTAGTAAGACTGCATTACACTTTGTGGAATCATTACAGTTCGTGGGAGTTCAATATTAAAAACAAGAGCAGAGGAAAAAAAAAAGAAGAATTTAAAGTATGAAGCACAGACACAACCTCCAGTATTACCTAAAACTATAAATGAGATATCAGATATTTAAAAGTATCCCATATGAAGTGTGTATATACCAAGGAGACAAGGGAAATGTTTAGGGTGGTCTAAGAGGGTATGATGAGTTACAGAGGAAAACTGAATCAAGTAAAATAAAGGTTGAATAATATAAATCAGTTTCTTACCTGTCTATTGGAGCATGGAATAGGCTCCCCTAGGGAAGGTATAGAAGCCTCATCACTTGTGTCAAAACCTAGACTAGGCAAAGATTAGATGGAAGAAAAAAAATAGAAGCCTACACTAGGAGGGTTAAATTAGTATTTTGTAGGTCTTTTCCATCTCAAATTTCCATAAGTTCCAGAAACAAACCCTATTCCCACTCTCCTGGGGCCACAGGACTATGGGTACACCTACACTCCAATCCAAGGTGTCACTGCAACTCAGGTAGACATACTCACACTAATTTTATTTGCACTATCCTGGCTAAAAATAGCAACGCACATGCTGCAGTCAGGCTTCAGCGTGCACTGTACAAATATGCCAGAGACAGTGGGTATGTTCTCGTGTTACTGGCCCACACCAAAGACCATTTTAAAAGATTGCATGTACTGAAAACTCACAGTGAAGCTTTTAGAGTTGGGAAAAAGTCTTTCTCCAGAGTACAGTCCCAGGAGTTGGTGATAGTCATAAGTGCTGGAACAAGGGGGTTGAAGTGGTTTCCATCATATACAAGGCTTACCATTTGGTTCAATGGCTCTCAGCACCCCCACTACACAAACTGTTCTAGCACCCTGTAATAGGGTCCATGCCCCGCCTCTCTTCCTGGGGCCCCCCAATAAGGCTCAGGAAGGCTTCCGGGTTGTGCAACACTCATGTCTTTATTCACTTAAGGTTATCCCACCACCAGTGTCTGTCTATACACAAGCTTTACAGGTTTAGTCACCTCTTTTACAGGCTGAGTCAGCCTTTAGCTAGGAGGCCTCCAGTTCCCCCCAACTGACTTCTCCCTTCCCTCACCTCACCTCACCTCACCTCCTTGCCTTCTGGCTCCCTCCCAGCTTTTATAGCCCTTGGCTTATCAGGCTAGCAGGTGTTGCCAATCCTCAGGCCAGCATCAGGCCTTTTCCATCAGCCCCCATCTGTTTCCCCTGATTGGAGCTGACTGGGCAGGGGCTAATTAGGTGCTTTTGCACCAGCACCCTGCTACACTGCCCTGTTGACAGTCATAACAAAACTGAAAATGACTGGCTTGAAATACAAATGCTTTTTCCTGCTAGGCTGCAGGTTTACAGGAGAGGCATATCATCTGTATTTCTTCACAGGGAGCTGGTCCTAGGCATAATCAGATTAAGCAATTGCTTAGAGCTTCACACAGCTCAAGGGGGCTCCCTATTAATTATTAGTGTGTGTTGGGTGAGGCAAAGAATATTCCTGCTTAGGGTCCCCAATGGGCTAACACTGGCACTGTTTTCACCCCACAGATGCTACAGTGCTTTGAAATATACCCTAATGTGTTTCAGATTTCACTGTTTCCTATGTGTGCTTTTTGTTTAAAAAAATTAAAATTTGCTGCCACCAAATTTAACAGATCATATCATATACTTTCATTTAGTATTGTAATTAATGTTTGAGCTTAATCCTATCCAGACTGAAAAGCTATTGGAGTTTCTTGCTTATGGGCATGTTTTAAAATTTTGCACTATACATTTGTAATATAATTTGACAACTACAATAGATGGGGCAATCAAAGTGAGAAATCTAGACTAAAGATCTTCATACTAATGTAAGTACTCTGGCTGAATGATTAACAGAGTTTCTCAGACTGGGAGTCCCGACTCAAAAGGGGGTGACAGCACTATTATGTATGGGGGGTGGGGAGGAAATCACCAGAGCTGCTGGCCAAGTGCCCAGCTCTAAAGGCAGTGCTGCCACCAGCAGTAGGTGGCGGGGGGGGGGGGGTCCATCACAGCCTGAAATATTTTCAAAGGGGGTCCCAGCAAATAAAAGTTTGAGAACCTTGGAATTAAAACTAGATCAAAGATAATTTAAACAGAGGTGTGCAGGTCTGAAGATGTGCAACTATGGAAATACAGGGCACTGTGATTGGCACTAACTACAGGGTGATGGTTATATTTACTCTTGCGGTTATAACATGATGGTATAGTACCTTCGTTGATGGAGGTTTGTTCTAGTTAGCTATCATAAATCTAACTAATGCTTGCTGCTTTTGGAAGCATTGGTAAAATACCTTCAGTTTACGTGTATTTAAAAAAAAATAGTTCAGTTGCCAGTTATGCATCAAGTCTTCCAAAAATACTTGTAAAAAGGTCCCTTCCTATGAAGGTGATCTGAATTTCTGGTGGCCTTGATTTTGGAATAACATCACTAGTGATAGGTTCAAAGAGAGACAGTTTTCAACATTTGGAAGAGATGTTTGTGATATTTGGATTTCATATTTTGTAAGTCTCTCACAGATCATAAGCTTTTATTATATGTTTTTACACAATCAAAAATGTAATAATAAGAATTTTAAAAAATGGGTTTTCCCTTTTACTAGTATGTGGATATTTAAAATGTAAAACGCATTTCCATGTGCCAAAGGCAGAGTGTCAGGACATGTTGTGGCAAGGATTAATGGTTTCAGAGATAATATTCTAACGTACAGCCCCTAAAACCTTTAAACATATGAAGGAGTGGTCACAGGAAGAGAATGGGAGGAAAGAGACAGGCACACAAAACAGATGGGTCATACTTGATTTTTCCCTTCTAAGGATGATCATACAAAGCTCTCATCATGTTCCTGTAACGTACGAAGATCATTTATTTTGTTACTTGGGGAAAAGAAAAATTGTTCATCTGGCCTTTAGAGGTAAAACATCTTCTTTTATTGTCTATCTTGGAAAGGAATATCCTCTTTGGTATGCTGCAACTTCTTCTGTAACAGGGTCAGAGTGTGCCCAGACTGCATGCACAAAAAGGACTAGAGCACAAGACAGTCCACCCTTTACATCCCATACAGGAGGAAGGACTCAGTTCTTTACAAGCAACTGCTGGTTACTGGCAGAATTAGCCATCCCAAATGGGGAAGGAAGGAGATGATCCCATAGCTTTCCCATCTACAACTGTCAGAGAAGCTGGCTGGCTGCAGAGGTGAGTAAACACTTCACCCTCTTAAGAGGGGTAACAATAGCCACAATTCACTCTCAGGGAACTCAGACAGGCATATTAAATATTCCATATGCCTATGGCAATATGGACAGTTTTCTATAATGAAAGACATTAACAGGGCTGCTTCAGCACATCGAGAACTAATGTAATGAAGGATCTATGGAAAGAGATGCAAGCAAATGACTAAACAGAAGAAACTAAGGGGTTTTTGGAGGCCTTTCGTCCCCGTGCCAAAGAAAGTCTATTTCACCTGACATAGATAAGGCCCTAACCTGCAAGGGTCCTGAGCTCCCCCTCAACACTCACGGAAGTCTGTGCAAGTTGAGGGCACTCAGAATCCTGCAAAAAAGCAACCAGCACATTTCAAGATTAGGCCTTTGCTACAGCTGACAATGGCATACCAACCTAAATAAACTGTATGTATTCAAGGCTCTTCTGTAGAGAATTACATGTACCACTCACTGGTATGTGCAGCACTGACGACACTGCAGGAGGAGACTGCATAAAGGACAGAGGACGTAGCCAAAGTAATGCCACATTTCCGTAATACATTTTTAAAGGATGTAAAAGTGTGACTTTGAGATGACACCACCACAAGTCAAAGCCATATCTTGACTGGATTGTATTTATTGAATTTAAATGTCACGTACCTTAAGCACCTAGATGGGGTAATCAGACCCATTCTCCAGTACTGCTGGCAACAAACTGAGAAAAGGAAATATGGCCTGTTGCTACATAGTTCTTAAAATACAGCCAAACTTTCAGCTTCGGTCTTTGCTTTTCAGCTCTGATATGTTTGAAAAATTGTATCAAAGTGAGTAACAAATCCAAAAGCATGTTTTTGCTGTTAAATGTAACTGAATTAAATTGACCAAAAATTAGAAAGGTTAAAAAAATGCTTTAAGGTTTACAAATGAAAATTTAAGGTTTAATATAAAAGTAACAACATTACTTAAATACTAACTGAATAATATTGTATTAAACATTATTTCAGGTCATTCTGCATGCTTATTAAATAATCATGCAATAAAGGTTATAACTGCCAAATGGGTTCTGGTGACATCCCAAAAGCCTTAAAGCATAGGCCAAGTGCTGTGCCACCAAAACCCTACAGCCATATTTATAGAATCTTTACCTGAGGTGGGTATAAGAGCTCATTCTTAATAATTATTTGAATTAAAGTAGTACCTATAGGCCCTAAATACACCTGTCTCAAAGAGTGTATAGTGAAGACATACATAGAATGGGAGGGGGAAACAGAGGCATGGAGAGGTGAAGTGACTTCCCCAAGATCACATATCAAGTCAGTAGCAAGGCTAGGAATAGAAACCAAGACTCCTGAGTCCCAATCCAGAAGACCAAATCCATGGGAAAGTGTTCAATACATACCATGGAATGACATCTCCAAATGTCAAGGGAAACTAGTTGAGATTTTTTAAACAGTTTAAAGAAACAGAATTACTTGCTTGACTGGCATTGCGTGCTGGTGTCCACATTCAAAGCCTTATTAGCAAACCAGTACTGCAGCCTACAAGGAACTGGGCCTCTCCCCTAGCACATACCCCTAGACCAAACTTTTTGACCCAAGGGCCACATCTGGGTATGGAAATTGTATGGGGGGCCATGAATACTCATGAAATTGGGGGTTGGCGTGCAGGAGGGGGTGAGTGTTCTGGCTGGGGTGCAGGCTCTGGCATGGGGCCAGAAATGAGGAGTTCAGGGTGCGGGAGGAGTCTCCAGGTTGGAGTAGGGAGTTGGGGTGCGGGGGAGGTGAGGGCTCCGGCTGGGAGTGCGGTCTCTGGGGTACAGGAGGGTGGGATCGAGGGGTTTGGAGAGCGGGATGGGGTCAGGGGTACAGGGCTCCAGGTGGTGCTTACCTCAAGCAGCTCCCAGAAGCAGCAGCATGTCCCCCCTCCCCCTCTTACATGAAGGTGAGGCCAGGCTGCTCTGCGCACTGCCCCATCCACAGGTGCCTCCCCTGCAGCTCCCATTGGCCACGGTTGCCCCTATGCGTAAGGGCTGGAGTGAGGACATGCTGCTGCTTCTGGGAGCTGCACAGAGCCACAACACATGTGGAGCAGAGCAAGCCCCAAACTCTGCTCCCTGGCAGGAGCTTCAGCCGGATTAAAATGTCTGGAGGGCCGGATGCCCACCCCTGCCCTAGACAGAGACAGTGATGCTTCAATCTCATTAACTTCACCACTGAGGAAGCCTGAAGCTTTACAAGCTAAATGCTGCCATCAACTGTGGGAAGCACACTGTGTTCCTGCCACTGCTATCCCCTTCCCTCAAGCGGAGAGCCTCCGTTAGCTGGCATCACTACTACCACCTCTTCAGAAGGCACAAGAATGCCAACAAATCCAAGGCGGATGTCGTAACCAGGGAGGACAGCAGACAGTGGACAAAAGCAGCCCAGAGAAGAAGAAACCTGAGTAACACCAACTGCAAGTGCAAGCAGAGGAATTTTATTTATAAATTAAATGGCACACTCATTATCTTGGTATCCATTAACACTTTTTAAAAAAAAATTAAAAAAGAAGAATAGAATAAAATATCTCCAGACTCAACTGAAGGGGCAATTTCATCAGTAAATTAAAGGTCTGACCAAACAGATAAAGTAACTGAAGTGTCCTGAAGCTTCACCTAACCTGTTTAAGGCTCACCAGACACAAGGAGTGGCAGAGGCATGGGAACAGCCTACTGCCAACCCTGGGGAGGTCAGTTCCAGGAATAAAGCATTAGCAAAAGCAAACCAGCTGATTGCAACTGCTATGAAAGGACATAGGAAAGGAAGTGATCTCTCAGCCTGATTCCAATATGGCAATTGCCAAAGTTTATAAGGAATGGATCATTTCCAGAGGGAAAGTTGAAATCTTCAGTATCATATACCTGAGTAAGACACTATTAAAAAAACCTAAACCCTGCAAAGTGGAGTAAATGAGTAGGTAGGTGGCATTCTTCTCTATGGGTCAAGGTCACAGGGAAATATTAGGGAGCACAGTGCTGTTTGAGGGTCTGTATGAAGATCTTGATGATTTGGGGGAGTCATTAAAAATCCAGTGGCACTGAGGTTTATTTGTTTTTCTTAAACAAGAGTAGAGGTGTTATCCATCAAGTCCCGGCCAATTCTAACTTGGATCATTACATCCCACCCAACTTAAGGGGATTTCCCTACAGTTTCAATTAGGCATGATAGTCTTCATCCTTTCCTGTCCTAATCTGTCGTGTGGTGTTTCTGTGTGGTAGCAGTTGAAGTGATTCCTCCACGAATGTAAAATCAACTGGCAAACTGCTTTTTCAGAACTGCCTAAAATAAATTAAAATCATCAAGACTACAGCACATAAACTAGAGATAGAATGTCCTGAGAAACTTACATTTTCATCTTTTTAGAAAGTACACTATTAAATCACATATCAAAGAAATGACTAATGATATACACAAAATAATAAAATAAATAAATAAATAAATGAAATGACATGAAATTAAGCGGAAGATGGGATCTAAGAGTAAAATCCTGGCCCCCACTGAAGTCAACGGAAAAGCTCCCATTGACTTCAGTGGAGTCAGGATTTCACTCTAGTATTAGTACGGGTTACTCAGAGAAGCCAATTGTGAACTAGTGTAATTTACTTACTCGAGGCCAGTCACATCTATTATGTCATATCAGAATACATGTAACATCACGTTAAACAATCAAATTCAATGGCCAAATTTGGCCACAAAGCCAGACTATGGCCTAATACAGAGCCAACAACAAGAAGAAACTGTTAAGCCTCAAGAAAGCCCAGGCTGAACAGATGCATCTTGCTGCACTGTATTCCAAACACTGCCAAACTCTGGCTTTGACAAGTCTCCAAACAGAGCTGATTCCAGAGCCAAGGGCCCTCCACCAAGAATGTCCTGCCACCCACCCCCATGAGTTCAACCCTGGGACAATCGTCAGGAACATTCCAGCTACAAACAGCAGCCACAATCTAAAGAGTTTTGGAGCTGGACTATAAATTTTCTACCCCTACGCACCCGAGGAAGTAGGTAACGCTAGCTGTCCTGGTAGAGAAGCCATTAGCCAACTGCGTATCCAGTGTGGACACACAGTTTAGAGGCAGCCTTGGAATGCGAGTTAAGCTGTCCAAGCAGGAAAATGAAAGACTCCAAGGATGAGGTGGAAGGGTACAATGCTTCTGTACAAGTACCTCTGGGATGTCGCAAGGAAGCACTTCAGCTTCCCTGCAGAATATAAGGAAACTGATTTCAAAATTTTTTTTGTTTTTTTTTTTGTTTTTGTTTTTTTTTTTTAAAGACCCACAGAAATAGGCCTTCTCTCTGAACCTGGATGAACCCAATTATAACGAAGTTCTGAACATTCTAGCTTGGGCCCCATTCACAGTGAATAGCGCCCTATAACAAATGAATCAACGGAAAAAAGAATATCAGGCCAACTTAACTCACCTTTGGTGGCATGCCTGTTTCCTCTGCTTGCTTGTTTGCATATGACCACGAAGAAAGCCTGAACCAGAGACTATGCTTTAAAATACAGGCATTAACGAATACAGAGACAACATTATGGCTGATCTGTGCTGTGACATTTATTTTTCTTGAGTAAGAAAAGGTATAACCCAGGAGTGATGTTATCTAGTCGAACCTTGTGAGTGAAGATAAATGTCATAAACAGAGAGCAGCCACCATATATACGATGTACATTTTCTCCCTCCCATTGTACTTGAATGAAACTGCTTGATGTGACAGAAGTGGAAAATGAAAAGTACTTGGAATAGCAGGAAACAGGAGGTATTGAGTACTGAAATCACTTGTGAATTATTACAGCACCAATGAAATCACACATACTGCCAGTGCTAACATAACATCAGTCCTATGGATTTCCTCCCCTCTCATCTTTCATATTGCACTGCATCAGGATAATGATACTTAACTCCTTTGCTATGTGCTTTGAGATCGATGGATGAAAAGCACTAGGAGATAGGCATTATTAATAACCAGTGTGAGGCTCCACCTGTATGTGCAGTACTTTTTGTAAGACTAGAGTACTGGTTCCAGTGTTTCAACCACAACAACAGTTCGGGTAACTGTACAGTGACTAAATTCACCCTGCCTTTTCAACTGGATATAAGAGTTTTATTCAATTCCCTTCTTAAACCATTGTGTGATGACTTAACAGATCCCGTGTTAGCCTGGTTCTGTGTACCATTCTAAAGGTGGCTGTGCCCTGAAATGATGTGTCCTACTATAAAGTGCATTTTGTATAACCATGTGGTAACATTTGGGTGAAAGGCACTGCAGAAACATAGTGGATTGTTATTAGTCATATACCCTTAAGAGAAAAGCCCCACATCTTATTTCCAAGCTCTTCTGCATTGTTTAAATCCAGGTCTGCTATTTAAAAATGAAAAGGGAGGATGATCTAGTAGTTAGTGAAAGCAAAGTGGGGGTGAGGACTCCACATTTATTCGCAGCTCCCTCAACTGACACTCTATGGAACACTAGGCAAATAATTTAAGTTCTACGCACTTTTGTTTACCACATGTAAAAGGTACATAACAACCCCACAGGCAAGCTCCAAGGCTTAATTACTTCTCTGTAAATTATTTTGAAACTCTCATGTAGAAGGTGCTATATATCACTTAGGTATCTGCTATTTTAAACTGTTGTACATAAGGAAACTGAGGTTATAGAAAATTACACAAAGAGCAATCAATTCACTTATTTCTAGACACTATATATATTCAAGCTCTATTTTTTAAAAAATGCACCAACATTTATCACAGGACTTTTGGTTCTTGCATACTTTTCAGGTGACTTCCATAGAATGCATGGCTGCACCTCCTCAACACAGGAACCTGCACTCACATAATGACACTTGGCATTGCTCCTGGGACACTGTAACCTCCGTGGACGAAAAGGATTTGGTTTGTCTCATCTCTCCTGATTATGCAATATATACTCGGAGCAAGAGTATGGTGACACGGATCACTGGACTGCACACCGTTTTTTTCTGGTCCCACTTGTTTCTTCTCATTGACTGTTTCATGTAATACTCTTAACACTCCTCCGATTGGGAGGTGGGGGGAGAAGCAGAACTGACTCTCCTGTATGTTGTTTGCCACACTGTACTAATAAAAGGGAAGAAAGTATTTAAAGCAAAGTCATAATGCATCCCCCATGCCTACCTGAAATACTATAAATTGTTTAAGCTTCCTAACCATTAAATCCTATTACACTACATGAAATTTACAACATTGATGTTGAACACTTGAGAATTACGCAAGAAAAACAAGGAGGGAAATTTAATCCCTTCTCTCAAAAAGGCAAGTCCCTGAAAAGGAATACGAAGAAAAAGAAAATGACACTTAATCCAACCGATAAAAAGAAAAAGTGAATTGTCCATATATTGGAAGAAAAAAAAAATCTACCAAAACATCTCCAATTGGAAATTTAACTTAATCTATCAAGGACCACACCCAGAGAAAACCTGTGGCCTCTCAGTGCTGCACCGTTTCCACTCTTTCAGTAAATTACCAATATAAACCACATATATCCACAGGGACATATGAGTGCCTTTTCATTGCATATTAACTTTTAAGTTCTAAGGCACTTGGAGGGATAATGGTATTCACTGTACATTAATGTCTCAAAGGAAACCAAATGCATCTCATGGAGTGTGTGTGTGTTTACATACACATGCATCTCCCTCTGTTTCTGGGTGTCAAAACAGAGTGAACAATCTGGAGAATGATGGGTGAAAATCATGGCTCCATTGAAGTCAGTGGCAAAGATCCCATTAATTTCAGTGGGTCCACGATTGCACTCACAATATAATGGCTTTTATGCCATCTGCAAGTGTGGACAGACCTCAGAATGAGCTGTTACGGACAAATGCTAATGATAGCTTTTTCAAGCCAACGTGATGAAGTTCAAAGCAGCTGGCAGCGAGTACACTCTCTGCATCAGCTGAGTCTTTAGCCTTGAGAGGGCGATCTACTCTTGCCAAGGGCAAGAGGTCTGCAAGTGGGAGCAGCTTCAAATCCCACTAGGGCAGTAGTTCTCAGGGCCATGAGCAGGTTTCAGGGGGTCTGCCAAATACGGCCAGCATTAGACTCATTGGGGCCCAGGGCAGAAAGCCAAAGCTCCACTGGTCCAAGCCCTGCCAACCAGGCCTCAAGCTGAAGCCTGAAAAGCTTAGCTTCGCAGGGCTCCCTGGGGTCTGAGGCCCTGGGCCATTCCCCTGCTTGCTACCCCCAATGCCAGCCTGGCTTTTACATGCAGAAAAGTTATAGCACATGTGCACCATGGAATGTTTATAGCATGTTAGGGGGGACGCAGAAAGAAAAAGGTTGAGAACCCATGCACTAGGGATCTCTAGGAACTCAAACGATCAGAGCTGCCCTTCCCCTAATCAATTTTCAATCAGTGATGCCCACTTTTGGGGTCGATATGGTGCCTAATGTCCACAACAAACATACACTCACACAGTACAGCCATCCCTTTACAACACTGCAACCTACTCTCTGCCACTAAAACGATGGGGGGAAGATATCACAACCAGGATCAAAAAATGCAGAATGGAAGTTGGATGACCTTTTTCTGGCCCTTTCAAAACACTGTGAAGAGGCCACTCAAAACATTGTGAAGAGCCACTCAAGAGACCTGCTACAACAAGAACTATTGGTGGTCATCATAGCCTAAGGATCAGGGCTGCGGTCTACATGTTTATGCATGTACATTCAGTTATCCAGCAGTGGCTTCTCCAGCCCCCCACACAGATTATTTCTGTTCTGAATAGCAAGAGATTGTGCAGTGGAGTGGGGCATAAGACTGGGCTTGGCCTGAACACAGGTGCAGATTAACACAGCTTTAGCATCTTACTCTCTGTGTATACCGGTTCAGGAGTCAGCCATGCCAACAAGCATATCCATAGACAAGGAATGCAATTTAGCAACACAGGGAAGACTGAACAGATACAATAGCAATGGTCATTTCATATAATAGTCCCAATCTAGTATGCTTAATTCTCTGTTTGTACACAGAGGGTGGGATAAACATTTCATATCCACCCATTCATGCTGTACTCAAATTTGCCCAACTTCAGACACAAGTGTTTGCAGAAGGAATGCAGAGAAAGAGACTACAGTCTAATGGCCCTAGTACAAAGCTGGGAGGCAAGAACTGCTAAATTTTACTCTACTCTGACATTGGCTCACTCTGTGGTCTTCAGCAAGTCACTCAACTTTTCTGCCACAACTTCTCTGTCTTTGAAGAAAAGATAATACTGCTTACCTAACTCTCAGAAGGTGAAAGGCAGTTTCTGGTGAACAGCACTTTGAAAGTGCTGAGTGCTAAGGATTAGCAGTATCAAGACTGGCCACTTCCCGACCCTGCATACTTGTACTCCAGGACAACAGACTGAAGCAGAAGCATGTTTAAAGCCCAGCTTTTGCTAACTCTGATTTTGCAGAACTTGAGAAGTCTCCATATCAGAACCTCAAACTTTGTATTTCACCAACCCTAGAATGTGAGTTCCACTGTTTATACTGAATACAGTCCATCCCAAGCAAATTCTAAAAGAAAATCTGGATGGGATTTTTAAAAATCCCTATTTCTTTACATATGCAAAGAAATGTTAGTGCTTATGAGTGGGATGGACTGACACCAATTGTTTGAACAAATGACAGAATGGGCAGGAGCTGTGCCAACTTCCCTAAAAGCTCCCAGTGTACATCAGTCCTGACATCTAAGAGCCTTGCTATTCATGTTTTCAGCTTTATTGTGAATAGAGACTGCCAGAATTGTGCGGCCAAATAGTTTTGTAATGTGCACAAGCTAAGACTAGATCATAATTATACACCCATTTTCAATTTGGTGGCCAGAATTTGCATTTGTGTCTCCAGAGGCAAAAGGTCAGTTAATTGGCCCACTGTGGTACACAGCCCTATCCACATAGATCTTACTATCTACAACAAGAGATAACAAGTCTCCAAACCCATGCTTAGGATTTATAAAATACAAGGCTTCTGCCCTACCAATTTTCTGTTTGTACATGGAGCAGACTAACATACAAGCAATGTCACATGTATCTTTTGGAGCCATTTTAGTCTATCTAGACCACATAATAGAACATAAGCAAAAAGTAAGATTGCAAAGAATGTGCAATGATGTAATGCATTGGTGCGGATGGGCGGTTCCAATTTCTACCCAGGTGGCTCCACAAACTATTGCTAAAGAAGTCTTTTGGCCAAAAAGAGGCGTGGATGAGACTCTTCTGGAACTCAGCAATATCACTCACCCTTCCCATCTAGAGGTTAAGCAGGCTGTGTCTACAACACTTCTAGTCCTTCACATCCTGGTAAAGACAGACAAAATAAGACCTCAAGGACATAAGGTTTTGAACTGTTTTTACCACCATGCATAAATATATGTTTTAAAACCTAGCTGTACCTAAACTGGGTTTTAACACTCTTTGGAAGCCAATGAAGAGGCTCTAAGCACAATATAAATAAGTGATAAAGCTAGAAAACCAGGCTTGAATCCAGGTGTGCGTGTGTTTTGTTTTAAGAACAGTTTATAATACAGATTGGCTCCATCCACAATGAACAGCTAAGCCACGTTATACTCAAAATTGTGGCCAAACTATGACTGTTAATAATCATTCATATTCTGGTATAGATAGGGCCTAAGAGTCTCACAGTGGGATTCCCCACATGGTAATAAAGTTGCCTTAATCTTGAAAAATGCCTCAGACATTGGGGCAGATTCTGCCCTCAGATTTATACATATAATTCCAAATTACTCTGTAGCTCTAAGGTGTTACAAAGGGGGATTTGACCCTACATTGCCCGCTAAAGAAACAGAATTCAAGTGATAAGGAACCAACAACTGCTCATAGTTTCACTGAAGACCATCTGAGCAACACATCCTCATTGCCTGGTCTGTCAGCACATGCTGTGAAACCAGCCCTTCCTCAGATTGACAGCTACAGTTTCTCAGCCTCCCCAAAATACGGCTAATAAGAAACAACTGTTTTCACCTGACTAGTTCTGATCCACACAAGAAATAGACTCTCCCTGCCCTTCATTTCCCTTTTGCAGTGGTACTTGATTTTCTTCTCATTTCTCTTAAAGGCACCGTAACCTACGTTACAGGAGGTTCACCACTTCAGTGGAGCTGCATGCATGTGTCCAAGGATGGAATTTGGCCCAATATCAATGAATACTTATGGAAATCCCAGCCCCAGATGTTTGCCTGTTAGTTAAGTCTTTGACAACTTTTTCCCCTGCTCAACTGAAGCATATATTTATATAATTTTTTTGTAAATTTACTTTAGGTTGATATTTCTTTTTCCTTTAATTACCTGACAAACAGTAGCATAGCTGCATAAATTTTGCCTGAGGTGAAAGTTGGAGTTGAGCCTAATCACTAGCTGGAGACATTGTTCCGGCTAACTTAAGCAGAACACATTTGTACTGTATGTCTGAACAATGGTAGGTGCTAAAGTTAAGTATTCCATTTAGCAGTTGTTGATTTTTATTAACCCTTTTCTAAATGATCTGAAAAGACAGTTTTCTACTTTGTTACTTTATTCACATTTGGGCTAGTGAGTGGACTCTGACATCAGCGGAGAGCAAACATATTCACACAGATGTGATTAGCCTTTATAAAAAAAAAAAAAAAAAAAGTATCAGAGCTCAGAAATTCAGACCAGCACCTCCTCACACACAATATACAATTCATGCAGCAGCACTGGCTTTAGTTCCAGAATAAACCACAGGTCTTCCTGTTCTCCTGTCTTGAAGTAAGGAATCAAAAGTGAAGCCATGAAAGTGGGTATAAAAAAAGTCAGCAGAAAGAAATATAGATAAAAGGAGTGTGCTAAAAATATGTATACAAAGAATAAAAATTGGTATTGCAACTGGATGTCATCTGAGAAAACTGACAAAATATTAATAGCATTTACAAAAAAAGGACTATACAGTAAAATAAGAATCACAGATTTAAGTTATATACAGTTTACAAAATCCTTAGAATAATTTGCTAAAGCGTCCTGTGTTTTTGTGTGAGATAAATTCTCTTATATTTTATAGCCATAAAGATATTTATTTAACTCTATTGGTGCCCTAGAGCCTTCCCTAGAACCAGCCCATCTCTTCAGTTAAATAGATCCTGGAATGCCCAAAGTTCTGAAGTATGCTAAACATGGAGGCTGTGTTTGCAATAGACCTTTTTGCATAAAGTTTCCCACTACTGCTTTCACCTGTTCTAATTTTGCACATTTCTTAAAATACTGACAAATTCAGAGCCCAACACAGGCAACAATCCCATGGACATAAACAGGTTAGACAAACAAGGATTTTGGTCTGTTTAGAGACTGTGTGAGCAGATCCTCTGACTAATTATGGAAGCCGTTTTTCTCATGCAAGATTATTCTAGCTAATTTCTACTCTGAAGTGTATTGTAGATGTATGTACACACATATGTACTTACTGAAAATGCTAATAAGTTGTTTATCATCCTTAAGATAGAACTGAACCAAAACCCCACTTAAGAACAACTCTGAACTTTGGAGGGGTTTAAAATCTGAATCAGGAGCTAGATGCCAATTTTCCAACTGGCTTTCACCTCTGTTGTGGGCTGAACGCCTCCCCCACCCCCACCCCCAAAAAAATCCCAGTTTTACATATTGAGCCTGTCCCTAATAAGTTAACACATCATATTTGGGTTAGTTCGTCTGGCCTCAGTGTCCTTTTAGCAATGGTGGAAATACTTAAACCATTCAAGTCACCTACATTTCTCCTAAGAGGAAAATACAAGGTACTGCTGACAGCACGTACTGTTTTATACAAATCTATGTAACTTGTTTAGGCAATTACAGCTTGGCTTTTACACATGCAGGAGAATTCCTTATTTTAGAGGATTCCCCATACATGCAGAACTAAAAAGAAAAATGAAAAAATAAAGCGGAGGGTTAATGTTTTAGAGAACAATTACACCACAATTAATAACGTGTTCATCTGAACTGATAGGAGCACTTTCTAACTCTTAAGAGTTTCATCAGACATCCCTAGGATGTCAGAATCATTCAGCTTCAATTCACAAGTCTCTCACCCTGAAAATGCATAGGAGACTCTCAGTTAACACTGGTGTATATAAACATGAGTGACAGGAGTCTGACTCCACCCCCTATATCAAATAGCATTTCAAGAAGAAGAAAAATTGAGAAATGTGAAAAGTGATGTTTACTAGAGAAGAACATGTCCAGTGTTTCCAAGCCATAAGTCAACATTAAAACTTTTTTTTCCTACCAAAAAGTATATTTAACACTGCCAAAGTCAGCTTGGGAATCTGTACTGAGGTACTTTACTTGGAACTCATAGTGAGAGAGACAGACATGTTTTTCACAAATGCAAATTGCTCACAATTGGACCAGTCTGCTCCAAAAAATGTACAGCCCAATTAAGGTTGCCTTTAATTTTTAGTAGTAAAACACACATATATTCTTTTTATTAAAATGAGGGCATTTTCTCCCCAGTTTTGCATTACTACATCTGGAAATAAATCACTAACATATTAGTGTAAATATAATACCAAAATATTGGCAATCTTGCAACAGCACACCCGTAAGCCATATATGCAGAAGTAGCCATCTAAAATTACTTCACTTTGAATCCTTAAAAAAGCAATCCATTAAGAACTTTACAAGGAAAGTGCCCAAGGCTAGTTTAGAGGGTGATTGATGTTACTGAGACATATTACAAAAATAGAGGTTAAAAAAATATGTAACAAAAAAGTTAATGTTTTATACAAAATGGAATGTGACCTGTAACTTTCAAATATAAAAACATGATATTGTATAGATCTATTTTTATACGGATCTCCATTATTGTGTTTCATCGAACTGACATGTACTGTAACAACTTGGTACATTCAATTTCAGGTGAAACATGTTAAAAGCCTATATAGTTCAGTAGTAAAACTTAACAAGCAAGGAGAGCTTAACTCTGTAACACCTTAATAATAATGTTTTGACCTTCAGCTTGTGTGTGTTCTACGAAACAATGTAAACGGGAAAAAAACCTGAGACAATATGTTTTAGAAAGTAATTGAAAATTAAATTCAGACTCTGAGGATGGGAGGGAATCCCTCACAGATGACAGGCCACAATTTTATAACTTGGGTGGCTTAAAGTTCAATGCATAAATGTCATAAACAGATAGTTAAGGGTTAATAGAACAGGAGTACTTCATGTCTCTTTTTCCTGTAAAGGGTTAACAAGTTCAGTGAGCCTAGCTGTCACCTGACCAGAGGACCAATCAGGGGACAGGATACTTTCAAATCTTGAGGGAGGGAAGTTTTTGTGTGTGCTGTTAGAATTTGATTGTTGTTCTCTCTGGGTTCTGAGAGTGACCAGACGTGCAACCAGGTTTCTCTCCAATCTCTCTGATACAGGTTCTTATAGATTCAAAATAATAAGAACTAGGTGATAAGGCGTGTTAGGTTTATGTTTGTTTTCTTTATTTGCAAATGTGTATTTGGCTGGAAGGAGTTCAAATTTGTATTTTGCTGGAAAGATTTTAACTTGTACTTGTATACTTAGGCTGGGAGGGTATTCCCAGTGTCTATAGCTGAAAGACCCTGTAACATATTCCATTTTAAATTTACAAAGATAATTTTTACTGTTTTTTCTTTCTTTAATTAAAAGCTTTTCTTGTTTAAGAACCTGATTGTTGTTTTTTTATTCTGGTGAGACCCCAGGGGACTGGGTCTGGATCCACCAGGGAATTGGTGGGGAGAAAGGAGGGAAGGGGGACAGAAAGGCTAATTTTTCTCTGTGTTAGGATTACTTTCTCTCTCAGGGAGAGTCTGGGAGGGGGAGAGAGAAGGAGGGGGGAAGGTGGATTTTCCTCTCTGTTTTAAGATTCAAGGAGTTTGAATCACAGTGATCTTCCAGGGTAACCCAGGGAGGGGAAGCCTAGGAGAGGCAATGGTGAGGGAAAGGGTTTACTTTCCTTGTCTTAAGATCCAGAGGGACTGGGTCTTGGGGGTCCCCGGGCAAGGTTTTGGGGGGGGGGGGACCAGAGTGTACCAGGCACTGGAATTCCTGGCTGGTGGCAGCGCTACAAGTACTAAGCTGGTAATTGAGCTTAGAGGAATTCATGCTGGTACCTCATCTTTTGGACGCTGAAGTTCAGAGTGGGGAATTATACCATGACAATAAATATATATGCACCTGAATAAAAATATTTTAAAAAGTGATCAACAAAGCACAGCACTATTCTGACCTCTTTTTCTGGGAGTTTCTTTTGGAAATTTACTGAAGATTAAGAAAACAAACATACACACTCACAAAATCAAATCTTCTCTCATTGGTGTGTGTGTGTGAGGGGGGTGCTCTCTCTCTCACTCTTTCTCTCTGAGGTTATTCCACACTGGCAGGCAGCTGTACACAGTGCTTTCAGATGTACATTGCCCTGTGTAGGAGTGATGACTGAGTGCCCTCCGGGCACCTCAAACGCAATGCTGTCACTTCTAGCCACTACTCAGCAGGGCTAATGCCTGTTATGACAAGAATCAACCACTTTAAGGCGGCACACCTCTGCCCCTACAACACACACTTTGAAAAAGGTATGAGCCACACAATAAGATTTTAGGTGTTGCTAAGGAGAAGCACTCGCTCCTATAAACACTAAAGAGGTGAGAAGACAGAGGAAGACAGGAAGCGCAGAGACAACTAAATGGAGGAGATTTCTCATATAGCTTTGAGTGCAAATAGCTGTTCAAATTTTACAATAATTTTTCTTATGAGCGGACAGAAAGAGTAAAAGATTAAAATACTGTGTGTCCAGGCTAAAGTGGGTTTTAGTTGTCAGCCTAAACCTGCCATCTGGTGTTAAGATACAACAGATCGCACCCCAGATGTGTTCCTTCAAACAAATCACATTTCCACACACACCCCTTCCTCTTATTCTGCAATAGGAAAGGGCTATCAAAGATGCAAAATAGCCAAAGTTTCTTTCTAAAAGTGGAACTGCTGTTAATTGGAATAGTCATGTGAACAGATAAATAATTTAGCATACATGCAGAAAAAAAGGTAACTAGTGCTCCAAATTCTCCATGTCTCAATATTTCGCTCTGTGGAGATAGATTTGCTAATGAGGAAAGAGGTAATGATTTTGTACTAATGAAAAAGTGCTGGCTGGCTCACCTAAGTCACTTGAAAATCATCTGAAAAACCTAAATTTGTTTCAGTACATTATGAGTTTTGAAATCTTTGTCTCGTTTCTTAATTTCTTTCTGTCACAATATCTCATTCCACAATTGGGGTGAAGGAGGATTATGCAGTTGCTATCATTTGCACCTCATTAGTCTTGGGCTGGAGCTTTGAGAAAGCTGATATTCCCTCTAAATTTTTACAGATGCTTCTAGTTTACCAGTTCATGACTGCACTACTAGGAAAGACTTCCTGCCATTAAACTACTTGCTGGCATGTACACTGAATTTCAAAATCCCTGAAAAAAGTAAACCTTTGTGGTGCTCACTTACCTTATTCTTGGGGAAGAAATATTTTATATATATATATTATATATAAAATAAAAACACAGTAAAACTCTTCACTCCTGACCCATGAGACTCAAGCCCTTGGAATATTTCCTCAATATTGCAGCACATCTTGATTTTGAA